>NC_053454.1:20866052-20913552 GCF_015227805.2 Hirundo rustica
AAATTCTATTCTTCTTTGACCACCGTGATCACCTAACCGCAACGTCTTGGTCCGTTCCTCATGCTTCGTTTGTCAGCACATTCTTTCCTTGTACTTCTCCTAGCAACATGGTTAATTTCCAACAAGTCCCCCCTCTTGAGCATTCTTCAATTCCGTTGCAAGGATGCTCAATTTCTTAGGTTTGAGTCTCAGCTACACGAGGTTGTATCACTTCTCTTTGGGTAACTGCTTGTATTACCCTTTTGGTATGAGCCCCTTCTTTCAGAATCATTCCTAAAAGACATCTATATACAATGATCACTACAATTACCATGATTACAAACATTATTACATATTGTACTATAGATGATACCCAACCGGAAACCTGGATCCCTAAGGAGCTCAACAGGGCTCCTACCCAATTATGCTCAGCATCCTTTTGTATCTCCTTTGTTTTGGATTCTATTTGTTCTAATTGATCTATATCTTTTTCTACTTCCTCTGTCATGTTTGGGATGTGCACGCAGCAATGGTCCACTCTGTTTCTTAAGTATCCATAAACCCCATGTTCCTTAAGTAGCAGCAAATCTAATGCCATTCTATTTTGTAATGTCATTCTAGTAGTCGCTTGCAGCTGAAGATTCAAATCTCTAAAACCTTTTTTAGTTGTAGCTGCAAGCCTCTCCGTCTGTCCTAATAATCGGTACAACATCTCCCTGTTTCTGTAAGATGATATAGGGGCAAACAGTGATTCTAACATCCATCCTACTTTTACTCCATCATCAGGTTCATGCCAATCTCCCTGAATCGAAGCATCATCTTCTATCTCCCTTTTCTTTCTGCTTACCAGTTCCTTTTCTTGCAGCTTAGAAGTTTTCCAGAATGGGCATAAGGTAGGAACCCCTAATGTAATTTGTGTAACTGCACCATCTATGGGCATGTGCGTAGTCCATAATCCATGTCCCATAACCCAAACTAAATTTCCTGGGCTCCTAACTGTGGTCGTCTTGCAATCCCAGGGCTCCTTTTCTTTCTTTGCAAGGGTGTGATTATATCCTCTACATTCACATCCCCACTGCAACAGCACTCACACTGGTTCAAGTCCAATCTGCACTGGTGGAGTGTCACAGGTTAGTACCTGTGTACAATTCCATAACTCCATCATCTCTACCTTTTTCCTATATTGTTCTTTGAATAATGACTTCTGCCCAAAATCTTGATTCTTTTTCCCTTCCCACATTATGCACCAATTCACTTTCCCTAGGTAACGATAAGTTTCTAACAGACTAGGTCCCCAGATTGTTTTCCACTCCTCCATTGTCATTGTCTCAGTGGTATTCTGACATACTTCTTCTATCTTCTTTCTCTTATTTCGAACTCGGATCTTACCGCATGGCTCGGACACCTTTCCAATCACCAAACAATTTCCCTTAAACTTGGATCCTCTATCCATCCATAATATCCTGGTATTAAGCTTGGGATCCTCTATCCACTGATAATATCCTGGCATTTGCTGACAATTTTGCTTACTAATCTTTCTTTGTAACATACAAGCCTCTACCCAGTCTAAAATCTCCTTAGACACTATTTCACAGTTCCAGGTCACATTCGCGGTGGCGCTTGGCATCTCCCTTATGGGTATAATTCCCCATGGGATCGGGTCTCCAGCCGCTTGAGGAAGAGGCAGGCAGGCTGTTATTGAAGTTGTATTTTGCATTCTTCCGAAGTCTCGAATTAGTCCTACTATTAAATTTTCCTGTCCTTCTCTTATTTTTAGGGTTTGATTTCTCTCTGGGACCTGTCTGGTAACTCGTATGTTCCTTACTCTTAACGTTACCTGACTGTGACCCCACCAATTATCTCGGGCTATCCAACACCAATATTCTCCTTCGTCATCCCCTTTCTGTACATTAGTAATTTGCAATGCTATTTCCTTTCTCCGTGCCATGATTTTATACTTTGATCCCGGCCTAATCCTTGTTTCATGCCACCACCCATACTCAGTGTAATTTTGGGATATTGTACAATGTAAAGCAATATTTTCCCTTTCTACTGCTACGATTGTTCTTTCAGTTGCTCCTATTCCCTGATCCGGGTTTGTTCTAGCGACCACTTCCCAAAGTCCAAACCCTCCATCCAATCCACACTTAACTATACACAGATAATTCCCTGCCATAGTTGTTGAAGCAAAAGATGTGATATTATACCACCCGACCCCTTCAGACTCTTTCTTCCACTCACTACTTCCTTCTTTCAATTGATCCCATTCCATCTCTCTCTCTTTCCACCAGCTAATCCTTATTCCTCTTTTGCAACTATTCTTCAAGGTGTATTGACAACTAATTCTCAATGGCGGGCCCAACCAAATATCCTGGCTTGTTCTCAAGGGTGCTACTATTACCGAACCTGCACTGGTATAGTTTTCATTTATAATTTCCAACTCAAAATCCCCATAATCAAAACTATCTTTTATCCATACTATACAGGTGTATCTACCTTCTCCAGAAGTTGTGATTTTAGGAATCCTTAAGGTAGTGTTTCCTGATTGCTGATGGTCATCCCAAAGTGTCATTATTCCTTTACTTACGATGTCAAGGCCTTTTCTCCATCTCACATTAATTTCATGGGATCCAGCTTTCTGGTTGTCAGAAAACAAACAGGTTAATTCAACATTTCCACTTTCCGGTCCTGTCTTGGTTTGAAAGACAGGTATCTGCTAGGGAGGGGTGGGGCCTCTCTAGGAATGGGGGAATTCCAATCCCTTCTGTGATATATGTCCTAAAGTTAATTCATGTTAAGCAATATGATATGTAATTGATTCACTGTAAAATGGAATAATATACCATGGAAAATTGATCTACTTTAAGTTTGGTTTAAGATCAGTAAACCTAAAGGTGTGTATAGAGTTAACTAAGACTAAAACTGCATGGAGGGACAGGAGGAATTCCTGCCGGGAACCACTTTGGAAGGCACAAAAGGACGGAAAAGGGAGATGGGTGCCCTGACGACTGAATGATTAAATCAGATAGATATCTTATCTGTTCTGGCCCGATGTTAACATTTCCAAACCTTCTCTGGACACGGCAATCATGACATTGTTCTGCTTTGAGAATCCATTCAACGGACCCCGGACATGATCATGAATATCTAATAAAGCTACCACGAAGGAAGAGTCTTACGGTCTCAGTCCGCTCTCAGCGGAAGACTGAATAAAAACCAGCGGTATTGGACCCAATTTGTGAACAGAGGGGGTAACAGGCTGACAGAGTCGGTTACCGTGTTCACCCAGAGCTGAAATCCCGGGATTCGACGCTGTCCCTTTTAATTGTGGCTACCGGAGACTGTGTTTAAGTCTCAAAATAAAATTCTAAATTTTGATTTACTGAATTTGGCTTGGTGATTTATTACACTTCCCTCTGTGTTATTATAATTTAGAAGATTAAAAAGGCTTTTCAGTCAGACCTATGGGAAAAGGAATAACAGTTCTTTACTAGTAAGTATAACAAGGAAAACAAACAACAACTACAGCATTAATAATAAACAGAACCAGGAACCTCGAGCGGCTCTGTTTCACAAAGCCTGGGGCAGTCTGATCCCTTGGGACCCCGAGAGCACCAAGCTGGAATGGTGGAAACTCCCGGGCTGGTGGATGGAACAGCGAGGGTGCCCAGCAGGCAGGGAGGTGTCCTGGCAGGCAGGGGAGTGTCCCGGCAAAGTGAGCGGTACTGAAGAAGTCGCGAAGGCTGGGCAGGGCTGGCCCAGCTCCAGCAGGGCAGGCGAGGAGCTCCAAATTCCTGAGCACTCCAGCAGGTGATGGATGGTGGTAGAATTCCCAGGACCGAACCCTCTGTTAACAATGGACTCTGCACACAGCAACAGCCGCCCAGCTGTGCCTCTCCAATGCCCAGACCAGGGAAGAAGAAAAAGAAGAAAAACCCTGCTCTCCCCAGCCTTGTCCTTTTTCCCTCCCCCAAACTTTGTATGATCGTCCAGGCCAGGTCTTTTTGTGTTAGTCAAGTACCCTCTAAGTATCAGCACTTTGTTTCCTAGTAACTTATGGGGAAAAATTCTTTAAGACAAAAAGGAACAAATCTAACCCCCAATAAGGATGGACTTCATTATTTTTTTTCTAGTTTATGTAGAAATGAAAACATAAGAAAAACAAACATTTTCCAAAGGTTCTTCTGTTACGGTTTTGAACCTGGAAGATATTATGACATTATGAAAATCCTTACATTTGAATATATTAACACCTGAAGTTTGGTGTTCAGTTTTTGTTTCTGTAGCAGTAAATTTCTCTAAAGTCTAATTGCCATAGACATTTATGCCAAAGGAAAAACAAACATGGACATTTGAAACCTACTGACATGAAATTCAGAGAATTTTTGAAGCTTTTTATTTGTAAGAGTTGCATTTGATCTTTAGTCTTCAAAACAAGTCCTTGAAAATGTAGCCAGATATAAATAGTGGGAACATTTACTGAGCAGCGTTTGAGAAATCATTGTCTTAATTTTTGGTTTCCTGGGTACTTTCAAATATCAAAGCTGAGCTTCTGCTTTTTTTGATTACAAACTGCAATAAATATGCTTTAATATGCTTTATTATTATTATTATTATTATTATTATTATTATTATTATTTGGTGAGACAAACTAAAGAAAATTAATTCACATTTACAAAGCAGTCTACTTTCTTCCTCTTTGGATATTGAAGCTGTAGAACTGAAAATCATGTTTTCCCTAAGTGTGTTTGGAGACAATTAATAAAATGAACTAATAAAAGATAAAAGGTTACTTGATCATTTCAATATCTGAGTAACAACATTCTCTAAATAATGTAACGGGGAAATCTGGTTTATGGGAACATTCTGTGCATATGACAGTGCATTCTTCTTTCTAAACATAATAGGAACAATAACTATGACTGAAAAAAGGAAATATTGCATTACAACCTCATGGTGCTGGTTTACTTCCATAATGAGTCTTTTGAAGACTATTTATCAATGGAAAATTACAGTAAAAAATTATAACATGGGGAAAGTCAACTTACTGCCAACAAGTTGTAATAGAAATGTAATGGAAATTGTGCAGGGTTGAGGGGGAATAAGAATTAGAAGAAAGATTAAAAAATTAATCTTTCTTTGACAATTCACATCCAATAATTTTATTTCTTAGGAGACTGGAAGAAAAATAACCTCTTAAATATCACTTTAAAAATACTGTCACACGGCTTACTTCTGAATTTTGAAAGACAGCAATGGAAATTTAATATAAAACTCAAAGACAGCACTGAGATTTTGAGGTTGTAAAACCTGAAACCTGTCCAAAAAAAAGTGAACTCCTAAGCAGATGTAGTTAAATCTGTAGATATACCGAAGGTTATCCTCTCCAAATTAATTGGTGTAGTTACTCAAGGATCTTTATCAGTGTAGCTGTATCATTAAAATCTGAATATAGGATAAAATTTTGTAGCCTTAAATATCAGTTTTACAGGTGAAATTTACAGCCAGCAAACAAAAATAATAGAAATTATGAAATACAGAGACATTTACGCAGAGAGCTGGAGAGGAGAAAAACCTCTTGAAATTAAAAACAAATTGAGTGTTGCAGGAGAAATAGGCAACATACAGCAATGAGGTTACCTAAGTAAAAGAGTAACACAAACTCTTTCTGCACTGTCTCTCAATAGAAGAATGTCAAAAGAGTAAACACCACAAAGGAAAACCATAAGGAAAAAAAAAAATGTCTACAGAGGGTACATTTAATCATTGTGGAGAAGAGTAGAGGAACTAGGGAAGTTTTGTAATTTTTAACAAAGACCTAGAGAAAAGAGATTTTCAAAAACTTTGTATCTGTTATAAATAAGATAGACCAAATTCGATAAATCAAAATTTGGAATTTTATTGAGAGACAAAATAACAGTCTCGGACAGCCACAATTAAAAGGACAGCGTCGAGCCCAGGGTCGGCGCCGGGTGAACAACGATAATGTACTCTGCCAGTCTGTTATCCCCCAAGTTCACATTTTTGGTTTGCAGCCGTCTCTTTTTATACACTGGATCGTGGAGAGAGACTCGGGATTTCGACGGTCCTTCCTCCGAGGCATCTTCATTAATCATGCATGTTTTAGTTCTAAGAATCTGAATAGATCGGCGGAGGAGGACAATACTGTTAATGGTTGGGTCCAGGTGTGGTGTGGAGATGTTAATTTCTGATGCTCTAGATATTGATCTGAGGTAATCATCTGGTTCTCCGGGCTATCATCTCCGTTTTCTGTCACCTTTTGTTCCCTTTCAAGGATTCCCGGCAGCGGCATTTTTCTTGTTCCCCTTTCTGGTAATTCTAATCATGTTTTCTTTGTGTCCTTCCCATGCTTTTTCGGGCTAGAGAAATTCCTGTATTTTGTTGAGCCACCTTCCCCTGAGTTAACTCACAACATGCTAGTTTAAACAAAACGTAACTTATAACATGCTAGTTTATACAAAACTTATACTTATATGGTTTGTATTACATTTTATATCCTATTAACATGAATTAACTTTAGGACATATATCACAGTATCCATGCTAGCAGTTTTAATGTATGACCTGTAGCAATTAGCTGAATTTTTTACTATACTGAAATAAGAGCTTTTATTAGATATTAACATTAAGTGAGGGATTTTTTTAGCAGTGACTTTTGATCTAGCACTGAAGTTAGGGGGATTTTTACCACTGTTAGCAGTGAAAATACAGTAATGCCACGATAAACACCTTTGAATAACGTAAAGTCTTATGGTCTACTCTGAGTTTAAAAATGATCAAATAGAACTTCATTGGGAATAATTAAAGAGAAGTTTAAGAAGTTTATACCAGACTACATAGATACTATCTATCTAGCTAGCTAGCTAGCTATTTGTCTATCTATCCACACTACTAATTGGCAGTGTTTCTTTCTGAAAACTTTAGATATTATTTCAATATGAATTTATGTAGCATAGGGATGAATCTGCACATTTTTTCAAACAAAATTTATAACAACTTTACAGTTAGGTATCAGAACTTAGTAGTTATGTAATAGTAGATCCTCAAGTTGGTCTAGGAAAAACATGTTTTGTTATTTTTTTCTGATTTTTCAATTTGAGTCAATAAACTTCCTGTCTGATGTCAGTATCTATTTCTCAGCTTAACTGAAATCATAGAATCATGAAAGAACTTAGAGCATATCTTTATTCAGTGAGGCATACTCAGTGATCAGATCCAAAACATAGCCACACACTAGCCACAGTGTAGAAAATTAACTCTCACAGCCAAACTCAGCACATTCAGTGACCAGATCTGTCAGAAATGGTAAATTATTTTACTGTTTCAGTGCAATGGTACTGCACTGGGATCCATGCAGAAGACATCATATTTAAGGAGTCAATGAACTTGATCAGTGTATGTATATTCTATTAGTATACATACAATTGTTAATTTATAATATCTTTGGTAAGAGTTGCATGTGGATAAAGGGGTGTGATTTATTGGTTCTGGCTGGGAGACGATTGCTCATAAGAGTTGCTGATGCTACAGCATTTAACCACAGTGATTAGCCTCAGGCCTGTGCTGTGCTCCACATTCAGTATGACCTTTTGCTGCACAGATCACTTGGCCACAGGAAAACCTCAGACAGCTTGTTGGAAAAAAGGAGCTTGTAGACAGCTTCCACTTGTTACTGGCAATTATGCCATCTGTGTGGCCTTCCCTTTATCTAAAAATGAGGCCAGCCTTTAGAAATTGCATTTTTTCCTTTTAAGAAAATTATATAACAACCTTATAAAAGGTCAGAAAAGAAGGACCCATTCTCCCTGCACCCATTCTGTACAGCATGCCATTGGAAAACCTATCTAGGGTTCATCTAGAGTGGCACAAAACTGGGATCTGAAGAAATATTTACTTGCTATCTATATTCCTCCTTTCATTGTGTCTTATTAAAACACCTGTTTTATGACACCATTTGTTGTTGGAACTTTCTTATCAGGATCCAGAAAGAACCCTGTGTCTCCCTTGCTTACCATCCCCTCTGCAGAACTCCTCTTCCCAATAAAAGCAAAAATAAAATCCTAAATATCTTTCAAGAGCCTTTTTAAGAATGTCACATGCTACATTATGATAATACAGCTTGTAGACCAACAGTTCATCAAAACAGTCATAATCTTCATAATACTGCTTAAAAGTATTCTACAAGACATCTTTCTCTTTCTAGCCATAGCTGATAAAGGTTAGGAACCATTTCTTCTCTCCTGAAAAATATCTTTTCATGTGACCGAAAACCAGGAAATATACTCTTCAACTGGTTCTTTAGGTTAGAAAGCTGACATTAGTTTATTGCAGCACTGGATGCCTGGGGAATTGCTCCACCTAATATGCACATGTAGCAACCTAACAAAACAGGTTATGTTCATGAAACTAATACATATTCATTATATTTTGTAAATATATACATATATGCTAATGATTTCTGTGGACTTTTTTTTGGATATGAGTGGGGGTCTCTTGGGGGTCTCTTGAGGGTCTCTGGTTATAATTTGGGGAACATTCCTATTCCTCAAATTTTTCTTATTTGGTACTGGATCTTCGAATGAATCTTTTCTCCTTGAGAATATCTCAAATATGTCACCAGGTTATTAAATATTTATCATCTTTGGTCTGGCACAAAGCTTTTTTTCTTAAAACTAATACAGGCACTGATATAGATAAACAGGTAAGTACTCACTGGCACAGATGTAGAGAATTAAGGCAAAATTACATTAATCTCTGGCATTTGTACTAAGAACTTTATGGTACAAAACTAGCATTAATCGCAGACATAGGGATCAAACAGTATTGTGCTAAAATCAAAAGAACTTTCCAATATCTTCCCCAAGTGCTGCATGGACATCTTTCTTTTAAAGAACTATTACTTGTTTGTTAACATGCCTTTCCTGTTATGATCCAGCCTCATTAAAAAACACCCTTCTCCCATGTACATCTGGACTTTAAAATTGAAATTCTTCAAACTATGTCACATTTCACTATCTTTTATCTGAGATTCGTCTATACGCCTTTTAAAAGTAGTTTCTGTTAAGGGACAGGGACATGATCTACAAAATTTTTTGAGAGGCTGGCATTGCTGGTAACCTTATGAGTTTGATTTGAGATCTACATAATCTCAGGAATGCATATCTATTGCACCATAAAATGTTCTAACTGCAGTTACAGAAAGGCTTTATCCTGCCTGAAGCAGTGTTCTAAGAACAAAGGATAGGATATTCATATATGTCTTTAATATATGCTGTTGGAAGTATTTGTCATAGTTTTTTGTCTGAACAGAACTTGAAAAAGATGCTGCCAAAGTCATGATGGAGATTTTTTTTCACAAATCAGTCACTATTGGAAAATGGTTTTTTACGTAGCAGAGAAAATGGCAAATGGAAATGTCATATTTCAATACATTGATAAATTGTGAACACTGTGTGCTGGTTTAGCACGGATAGTAAAAACCAGTTTGTGACTGGCTTTGAAACGGACAGCTGGATGAACCAATTAAATATAGGGATACTTCTCTGGGCAGCAGATATAAAGGAATAAAAATCAGGACAATCCCAGGAAAATCTCTCTTTCTTCTGGGATGTGAGAGGGATAACAGGAACAGCAGACTGGCCCTGCTCAACCACAACCCTCACCCCCCCTCCCCGGGTCTGGTGCAGCCCAACCAGACTCTGCCGCTGCTGCAGCCCTGGTGGGGCTGAGCCAGGCCCCCAAGCCATCAGGGACGGAGAAGCCACGGCTGTAAACATCCAGCAGACCCTAAGGCCTGCCCAATGCTGCCGGCCGGGCTGAGGGAGATTTCCCCTGGGCCCCAGGAGCAGCACCAAGCCTGAGCTGGGCTGGGCCCACCCCATGAGACTGAGCAGTGGCGTGAGGGAAAAGCTCAGCAATGCGAGAGATCCTGGCCACTGTTCCTGAGCCCACCCCATCCTAACGGCCACTGCCGAGCAGTGAACCATTATGCCCTCTGCAGACCTGGGAGATGTTAATGCTTTCCTTGACAGATGAAACTTGCAAAATATTATCTGAGTGAGACAACAGCCGGAGTGAATCATGGAGAGATGCCACATGAAACAGAAGTCAGTAAAGAGGGAGCAAAGGTCCTAAATTGGAAGGACATTGAGGAGCTGCCTAGTTTGGCTGAACTTCTCTTATGGAAATCCATAAAGAATGGACTAAAATTTCCCTGTAATATATAGAATGCTTTTTAGGGGGATGGAAATTTCTAGTCATAGCCATGGACTGTGTCATGGGTTAGTACAGTTTGGTTTTTTAGTTATAGAAGAATGTAGAATAATTCTCCAGGTCAGGACCTGGGAATTGCTTTAGAAAAGACAGGGACCTATCAGAGGGTTAGTTGGAATATTGGCACCTGTTCTAACCACTGAAAATTGTTAGCTACAACTTTGGGAAGTACCATATAAAGCTCCTTGATTTCCTGTAGGTGGGTATTTTTTTCTTCTTTCCTTTGGCCAGAGAGAGACAGGTAACATTGAGCTGGGCCTGCTGCTCCCCCCTTTGGAGGGGTGGAGCTGGCCTGAGGCCTGGCCGGATTCCATCGGCTCCCGGGTGAAGCGGGGGGAAGGAGAGGTTGCTGTTTTGTAACAACTACTTTCTTCAGACTTCTCTGTAGCGGTGAGAGATCTCTGCTGGGCCCTTGATAAGAGCTATGGGCACCATTTGGGCCGAGGCCACATTGATTTACACCGTGGGGTGGGCTGAGAAGGTATTTATGATCCTGCCTGTTTTTTTGTGATTCTGGACTGCCCGAGTGCTCTGATCTCTGATGTTTCTGTGAGTTCTTCCTCCCTCATCAGCTCAGCCTTGAACATCTAACACCATGAGCTACAGAGAGAGAGACAAAGACTCCGAGCCGATTTAACTCTTTCTTAGCAACATGAAGCTTCCAGAGCTTAGCCCTTCTCTGAGAGAGTAAGAAAGGACAGAGTGAACATAAAGAACAATAAGATGAAGTCAGTAGAGCAAGAGTGAAAAGACTATTGGGACAGAGGGTTGAAGAGTTGGTTTTTCTATTCTTACTTGAGCCATGGAAATGAAATGTATATTTAGATCATTCCTGTAAATCATGGGAAAGATATGCATTTGGGGAGATTATTGTTTAAATTTGTGTGTGGATTTGAGCAAAAGTGTTTGTGATAGACTAAGTAACATTGGTCCTATAAGATGCTTGAACAGAGATAAAGATGAGAAACCCCCTGCGCCAGTGAAGAAGTGAGAAGCTATCTCTGTACCTTGAGATGAAGAATCTTTGCTTTAGAGTTATTCATCTTTAAAAGGTGACACCCCAGTATGCAAAAGTCTAAGACCCATGACCCATAAGCAGCTTAGGAAACTGTTCCTGGGTCGGACACAAAGGCAGGTTTCTCCAGGCGGCTGTTTTTGTGACAGTTTAAAACCCACAAGAGAACTGTTCTAAGTTGTCAGTGGGATACATGACTCTAAGAGATACTCTTCCCCTAAAGAATTGATGAACGACTATTGTCAGATAATGAAACTGACTGAAAACTACAAGTTTTGTCTCTTTATGTTGTTTTGTAGGAAAGTGAACAGTTTCTAAGGGGAGGGAAGAGTGTTTTTGAAGTTTCATTCTGTTTTAGTTTTTTTTCCAAGTTTCTTTTTTCTGTTCTTTTAGTGTGTGTTAATAAAACTATTTGTTAATTTTTAAGGTTGAGCCTGCTTTGTTTTTCTCCTAGTCTCTCTCCCACAGAAAGACTAAGTACTAAGACCAGAATTTAGTGAACGTGAAACCACTACATTAATTGGTGTTTCTGCCTAGTTTAAAAATTAAAACTATGACAGACTGATATAACTGTGATCTAATGGAGAATTTTGAGCAGAGGAAGATAGAGATAAGGAGACACCATCTCCCCCAAGGGAAGGGAGGACTTCTGTTCCATGGGATGAAGATGATTTTGGAGATAGAGGAAGAGAACCTTTGTTTTATACTAGAAGAGGCATCCTTAAATGGTACTATAAAATAAGTTGATAAGGCCCGTGTGCAGCTTGGAAAAAAGCTGCTAATGGGAGGGGTTTCACAGTTTGCAGAGTTTCTGGGCAGCTGCAGATTCATGACATGGGAACTACTAGAGAATTGTTTTCTTGTGGTAATTTCTCCATGGAAGTTCTAAGAAAGGCTCCTCTCCCTAGGAACTGATGAAGGACTATTTTAAAGTGATGAAACTGACTGAAAATCACAGGGTTTGTCTCTTTATGTTGTTAGTAGGAAAGAGAACAGTTTGTGGGGAGGGAGAAGTGTTTTGAAGGTTTCCTTTTGATTCTCATTCTTCTTTTAGTGTTTGTTAATAAATTTATCTTTATACCCTCTAAGTTTGGGCCTTCTTTGCTTTTCTCGTAATCCTATCTCACAGTAGGAAAAGAGTAAATTATTCTAGTGGATATTCAAACCACTACAAATTGGTGCATTGACCAGGAAACACAATCTGGTGAATGTGAAACCATTATACATTGTGAATGCTTCCATTTATGTTTCTCATGGTCAGCATGCTTCAATTAAACTATGTATCACAAAGAATAAAGTGAAATAATATATGCTTGGAATTTAAAGCAAGAACTTTAAACACTTCAGAATAGAAATGACTACTGATGATTTCCACCCCCCAGAATCTGTTTCTCACACTTGCCATGTAAAACTCTTAAGACTTCTGAGGCTCTTTATTGACCCTTCAGTATCATCTGCTTAACAATCCATCCCATCTCTCCTGAACAGATCTCCAAGAATTCAACTCACTTTTTTTTTTTCTGAAATAAATCAATAAAAAAGTACAACACTGTCTTTTAATTATCTGTAACACTGAAATTAAGTGTATGTCGGAAATTATTTCCATACGAAGAAGAGAAAAACAGCTGATGGTCCTAAATTTCTTAATTCCTACATACAGAAATAATTTGTGTATCCAAAGAATTTAGCTCTACCTCAGCTGATCCAATAAGCACATCATGGTGATAATCCAAGATGTCAGTATAGTCCTATTGTTTAGGGTTCTTGAAGGTTCTAAAACACCTCACAGACTCACAAATATGTGATTCATAGAGCTTCTGTAATGTCAGACTCAGAACTGTCTACACTTAGTATGTCTGATATTGTGAATATATTTAAATCCTTCAATAAGCATTAAATCTGAAAACTATGTATGCAATCTTATCAGAAGACTCTACATCAATAACATTGCTCTGAGTTTTGAAGGTAGTCTGAATTTTTTCCTGACTTTCAAGGGGGTTTTGTTTGATTGTTTTGACACATAATAACTTCTAAGCCTGTTTTTAGATTAAAAGAATATCAAGAACTAAAATGAGATATACTATTGTTTACATAAGAACACACAAAAAAGTTACTAACCTAAACTAAATCATCAGCAACAAAAACAAAACCAAAAATTTACCTTGCATTTGTAGTCAATTGGTAATGACCAATTTAGCTTCATAACTAAAATGACAATGTACAAATAATCTATTTGATTTACTATTCAATTTAAATGATGTAGCTAGGCATAAAATCTTGTTTGGAATATTGATGTTGGAATGAATTAAGTGTAAGGTGAGCTAAAAGGACTGGCAAAATTTCTTCCTGTTTCTAAAAGCATTGTTAGTCTTTGATAGTACTTCTAGATTTGCAAAACCAAATCAAATATATGTATACACATTATTTCAGCATTTTTGCACAATATAGTAAATTGCTATGGTATACCCCTGGAGATAACAAAAATGGCAAACTGACAAAACAGAGACTACAAGATTAACATGATACATAAAAAAATCTTATTCTGGAAATCTGTATAAGAGCCTGGGCAACCCTTTAAACCCAGTTATACCATTTCAGTAGTATCCACCATTAGGAAATACTGACCAATTATTCAATAACACAGAAGGGAGAATGGTCATTAATCTAAACCTAATTGATTTTGGTTTCAGATTCTCATTTGACAAGCATAAGAAACTGAGATCCTTTGAGAGTTAAAAAAATTAATTTTCAGGTGTATGAGGTTTTGGCATTTAAATATACTAACTTTTTAAAATTAGGTAATGTACCTTTATATCAAGCTGATGTTGCAACTGAAATCATGAGACCACAGTTCATTTATTTTAGAATTACAAAACCACATGATTCTAAAAGCAGAATGAATTAGTAAGTTAGTCTGTTGGATTCTGCATAATCCCATACTTGGCATTACTCATCCTTTGGGAATTGGTGTTTCCACCACAGAAGTCAGGAGTAGAAATAGCATTTAGAGAGGCCTACAACACATTGACATTAGTTCCAGAAACAAACTCTATATAAAATGCATCTAGCTATAAAGATATTCTGCCTATGAGAATAAGTGTCCACAGAATAAGTGTTCACTCCATGTCCACAGTCCTTATGATAGAACCACTTTCCCCTGATATGAAAAATTACAGTACTCAGAAAAGTTGAAAATATTTTAAGACTTCCTCTGGAATGAGGGGTTCTGAATCAGGCATCAGACACTGCGGTTTGGAAAACATTCTCCCTGACAATTTTTGAGGCTAACAAGGTAAATAATATACTCTGTGCAATTATTGCAGGTACTCTTCCTTTTTTTGCCTGATGAGAAACTAAAAATCTGGACTAAGTCAGGAGGCATTCATTAACTTGCACAGTAAGCTAAATTGACTACTTAAAGTTTTCACCTCTGCTGTCATTTCAAATGGTATCAGAATGAACTTAATTTCAAGAGCAAAGATGCATATAATGAAGGATTTCCTTCTTTTAGAAGCTATCATTAGCAACAATGTAGAGCGCTTCATCTCATTTAACATTCTCCTATTTATAATTATGCCTGTGTATATCTTTTGAGCTATGAAGCAATTAGTTTTCATTGTGCCAGTTGTAATGATTCAAAATTGTTTCATTCTTGACTCAGTCAGTGATGCATCACACATTCAAATTTTTGCGAACAGTTGTGCTCAAATACATAAGGTAATCCAAGCCCAAGATACCTTAATGCCCAGAATCCTAAATCTATAGTTGTGCATGCTTTCATGCTCATCTGTTTTTTATCAGTTAAGTAACTGATAGAGTTACTTAGAATTATTATTATAATTATTATTATAAAATTGTGATCTTAGGACTGTAGATGAGTTAATGCCCCAAACTATCATTCCAATCTGAGACGGTGAAATTTAGTAGTCTGAATAATACTCTAAGGCTTTTTAACTGAGGAAGATAACCTTCATAAATTATTTGCACACAGAAATAAATAAAAAGTATTTCAGTAATTTATCCAATTTCAAAAAGGTAAATGCAGTCTCTATTATGCAGTGACATGTGTTGCCTCTAAAGAGCCTGTTAACTGTAATTCTTTGAATGTCATAAGCTAATTGGTCTGATGAGGAAAGCCGATGCCTGGAATCATAGTTCAAATTCCATCACAGTCAGTATATTTACTTTCAAAGTTCTATTTCTCTAACAGTGAAGCTATTTGATACTGGAGTGCTATTGTGTCCCTCTTTCAAAAATCTGTTAACTTTGGTTCATGAGAGTCTATGAATGTGAAGTAAGAGGGGTCCTAATAAGAAAGAGAAAAGGTAATATCCTTGTGGATTTCAGCATGAAACTTCTTAAAACATCTTAATGGAGGAAAACAAGATCTCATACATTAGGTGCATATGTCCAGATGCACATTAATAATGTCTCTGGATGTTGACATGCCTGTTATTTCCAACAGACTGAAATTTACATATATATTGCACATATATAATGAGCTAAAATTGATTGGGTTTTTCCTAGGAATATTTTTTGCATGGGGAATGTTGTTATATTTCCTTGTACCTAAGCAAACGTTTTTACAAAACATAGATAAAACACATTAAAGAAAATAATTTTTCTCTGTCTTTAAGAGAAACATCTGATTCTTCAATTTGGTAATTTTTTAACACAATGACTTTAACATTATGAGTGAATGAATGGAGGAAGAGTGACTGGAAAGTGATCCAGTGGAAAAGGACATAGAGGTGCTGGTTGACAGATGGCTAAACATGAGCCAGTATGTGCCCAGGTGGCCAAGAAGGTCAGTGGCATCCTGGACTGTGTCAGAAATAGTGTGGCCAGCAGGGCCAGGGAAGTGATTCCTTCCCTGTACTCAGCACAGGTGACACTACACCTCAAATCCTGTGTCCAGTTCTGAGTCCCTCATCAGGAAGGAAGGTGCTGGAGGGGATCCAGAGAAGGGCAACAGAGCTGGTGAAGGATCTGGAGCACTTGTCCTATGAGGAACAGCTGAGGGAGCTAGGGTTGCTTAGCCGGGAGGAAGGGAGGCTCAGGGCAGATCTTCCCACTTTCTACAAATACCTGAAAGGAGGGTGTAGCCAGGTGGGGATTGATCTTTCCTCACAGGTAACAAGTGTCAGGAAGACAGAATGTAGTCTTACGCTGCACTAAGGAAGGTTTAGGTTGGATATTAGGAAGAAATTCTTCACAGGCAGGGTGATTAGACATTGGAATGGACTTTCCAGGGAGGTGGAGCAGTCACCATCCCTGGAGGTGTTTAAGGAAAGACTGGACATAGCACTTAGTGCCATGGTCTAGTTGACATAGTTATGTTTGGTCATAGTCTCTTCTTAGAGGTCTTTTCCAATCTAATTGGTTCTGTGATTCTGTAAACAGAGAATGGCTGCAAGGGATTTATTTATGTAGATATTGCTGTAGAAAAGATCAATTAAAAAAAAATCTGAAAAATAAAAGCTTACAAGGTGAGAAATATTTTAAAATAAAATATAAATATTTTCTCAACTGCAATAGTGTAAATCCCAGAAGACAGCTGTAAAGATAGAATAGGAGATACAATTTAATTCCTCTTAAAAAATAATAGTCTGGTAATACAAAGATCCCAGAAGAGAGTGCTCTGTAAGGATTAAAATATACATTGCATCTGGTGAAACTTGGAGAACTCTATCACTCTATGTCTTTGTGAAATATCTATTAATAATAATAATTAAAAAAAAAAAAACACAACAACCCCACAACATTAAATACTGTGCATGTGTTAAACTATGCCAGCAAAATGATCCCTAAGAGCAATACAATGTGGACTCAAACCACATATCAAGAATCAACTGGCAGAATAACAAGTGGGACTTTGAGCCAAGGAGATTCGAGCAGATGTTTATACTATGACAGCTAACTGAGAAATTGGGCATAAAGATAAGGGAACAACATAATGTTTTTATTGATTTTTTAAATGCATTTGTTAGAGTGTGGCAAAGGGATTATTTTGCATCTTGGAGTATTAGTCCTACAAATCTAATAGCAATTACCCCTGACTTTATTAGAATACATAAAGCACAAGGAAAATGAACAACAGAAAACGAACTGTTTTCTCCTCAGATATTTGTTTTCATCTCATGTAGTCAATCATATTTTGGGTGCATCTGGGTAGATTTCTTAAATAAAATTGCCAAGTTTGATCTTCTTTCTAGTCTGTAACAGCACAGTGGCTCAAGATCTCAGAGTCATGTCAGCAAATCTTGAAGGGAGTTTAAGGTTTAGATTTCAGACTAGGAAAAGGTCAGGAAATACCATCTAGACAAAATGAAGCTAGGTAGACAAAATAGTAAATTTGAAGCAGAAACATATTAAATACTTCAAGTTAAAATTACTACATCTAATAAGGCATAATAGAACAAGAGCTTTGATTTAATTGACCCAGCAGTAGGGGAAAAATATAGGGAATCTGTAAGATACACCAAAGCCATGTCCCGTAATGTAATAAAAAAAGTTATGCTTGTCATGTGTTAGACAGTTGTATATCAATCCTGGAGAGAAGGCATTTCAGAAGACTAAAAGCTAGATACAAAATGCATGTTTTGGGATGTTAAATCCTGTAGCACCTAAAGAAGTCAATGTGCCTTAACCTATTAGGATGATTAAAATTCAGTTGTTCATACACTTAATAGAAATTCAGAAAACAAACATTATATTGCTTTTCACATTTCTTTGTGTTCAGGAAATTAGTGTGAGCCAGTATGGCAGAAAAAAATGAACATTTTATTCTACTGTGAGGATACATGCAGCTTGGAATACCACTGTGTGCATATTTTGCATGAGTGTCTTTAGGGTTGTAGATACAGGGTGCTAATGATGTAGCTTTTCAGCTCCTTTAGTGTCCTCAAGCATCACCCATCACTGTTCATGACTGTCTCCCAGGCTCAAACAGTGGAATTTATGCTTAATTAAATGCAAGTTCACTAAAATAGAATCAGAGAGACATGTGAAATTGTCTTATTTTTGATTTTTAACAGATATTTGGCTAACAAAAGACAGTCTATTACAATAAATGTAAGCCAAATGTAAGGGAACAGGTGCAGCAAAGTGAGGTAAGTCTATAATCTAAACTGTTATAGCCTGCTGAAAATAAGACTTTATTTTCCAAATGCCACACATGCAAAATGAAAAGCACTGCTTAAGGAATGAATAATATTTTATCTGAAGAAAAGAAAAAGAGAAAATCAAAAAGATGTTCTGAAATTCTTGCCAAAATAAAATGAGGAGGAAGTAATCTAGCAGAAAAAAAAAAATTCCACAGACAAAAATAGAGAAATGGCCACAATTAGGAAGTATATTGGGAATCAGTAGAGAACAAAAAAAGAAAGGGAAAATGGACTAACTAGCAAAAAAACCTGCACAGCACTTCTTAGGTCTGAAGATGGGGGCAGGGAGTCGACAGGGAGGAAAATAAGAATGAAATATACAAGGTATATTTTAAAAATTAAGATGTAGACCCTAAACAAACAAACAAACAAACAACAAAAAAAAATTCGTATCCCTTTTCAGCAAGAAGAATCTTGTTAGCTGATTGGAATGCATGATCCTTGTGGGTCCCTTCCAGCTCAGAATATTCAGTGGATCTGTAAATCTGTGACTCAGGAAAATTCCACATGACACCAACAGTACACATGAAAGAAGAAAAACATCATCTGAACAAGCTTTGACACAAAGAGTAGAAGCTAGAGCTAGAAGTCTGAAGATAAAATGAAAGCACAACACACTGTAACAAGGATGAGAGAGGCATAAGTATTTAAACTGAGGGGCAGGAAGAACAGTGACCATAAAGTGAAAGTGCATATATTTAAGATATAATTGGAAAAATTAACTAAACTTAAACTAAACTAAACTTTTTGCATTTTGAACATTTACAGGTAACCAGCCTCTGAAGGCGTGCCTGGAAATATTACTGGTTTTCAGGAAGAAGCTAGAATGTTTTTTAAAAGGAACCATTGGGTTGTAGCCTAAAGCAGTAGTAAATGGCCCTTTGTTACCTTTCTTCCTAATGCTATGTCCCTAAGGTGATGTCATGGGGTGACTGTGTATCCCCAATCGTCTGTTGGGTGCAGGGGGGAGGGCAAGCGCGGTTTGTTTTTCCCCAGGAAAACCCTGCTCATCGGAGTGACCTTGAAGCGGGGGAGCTGGAACACGGCAAGACAAAAGAAGCTCTGTTGTTTTTTGCCCCGGCAGTTAGTTAGTTTAGTGCTAGCGTAGTTAGACGCTGTAGAATAGCTGAAGCTTTTTGCTTTTTTTTTCTTTTCTTTTTTTTGTCCTTTTTTCCTTCCTTTTTGCTTTTTTTTGTCCTCTCCTCGGAACTGTTCCAACCTCTCCGGACTAAGGACCTGGGGAAGCACCGGGGGCCTCCACAGGGGACTCACCCCACCAAGATCAGCCCTGCACATCTCCTTTTCTCCCAGCGTCAGCGGAGACGGAGTGGTGGAGCACAGTGACGACCCTCGAGGAGACTTTCTTTAAGTTTGTTATCCCTCCGTAAGCGGCACGAAGCTCTTGTCATCGGGTATTGTGCTGGGAGTGCTTTGCCTGTTTAATAAACAGGTTTTTTCCACTTCTCTCTGAGGAAATCTTTTTTCCCGAACCAGTTGGAGGAGGGGAGGGGGGCCCTGTGGGAGGGTTTCTCCCAAAATCTACCTAAAACCACCACAACTTATTGGCGCCCATACGTGGGGCACGAGAGAGTGGAAAAACCCTGTACTGATTAATATTTAGCAGTCAGTAATTATGCTGTTTGACCTCATGTCTCTTGGGATGGGGGCCTTGCTGTGTTTTGGATCCTTAGGCTTCTTTGAGGTCTTAATACCTTTGTGGTCCTTAGGTTTATTTGCATATCCAGAGATAGCCCCAATATTGTCACTAATACGCAGTTTTTACAGCAGAGGGACACGGATTAGAGTAGCTATTGGCCTTGGTTTAATCATAATCATTTGTAGGAAGTTTATAAAGGTGCTGAGATCTTTTCCTACTATGTATGGGTCATGGTTATGGTTATTCACCCTGTTTGTGGGAAGAGGAGCAGAGGATGAAGCGTTGCAGTCTTTCGTTTCCTTCTTCTCCTCTGAATCGGTTAAATCATTGTTGGAGAATGTTGAGTTTCCCCTGAGTGTTAAAGAGACCATCTTTCTGGTATGTCATCTGGTAAGCCTCCTCTATACAGTCTGCAGCTTCTCTAGAATATGGGCTGAGATTTCTAGAGGGGCTGATAAAACTCCTGACCCAGGCAGAGGAAATCATGAGTGGTGTGGAGAATGGGAGGATATGGGCCAACTCCTCAAGGAATTCTCTGACCCTGTAGTCTGGGATTTTCCACGGGAACAAATTCAGAATCCAGTGGAGCTGGGGAAATACCTGAAAGAGAGGTACCATGATGGCTCTAAGGGGGAGAAGATGGCTGCAGTAAGCTGGGCCCTGGCATATGCTTATCGCACATTGCTAGAGACTGTAGGGCAACAGACAGAGGCAGGGGGGAAGGGATACAAATCAACAGCCACCCCAGTCACTCAGGCTACAGTCAACACCCCAGTTATGAAGCCAGCAGCTAGACTAGAACCTGAACCTGAGTTGGCAGCTAAAGCAGACAGTAAGCCAAAGCCCCTGGCAGTTGCTCCGGCAAAGAAGCATACAGTCAAAACCGATCGACCAGTGGACGATGATGACCCAAGAGAAGGACCTTCACCAAAATCAGAAGCCAAAGCTTCTAGCGCAGGATCAGAAGCAAATATTGATTCCTTTTCCCTGAAGGACCTTCGGGGCCTAAGAAAAGATTACTGGCGACAACTTGATGAATCTATAATTAGTTGGTTAGTCCGTCTTTGGGATGCTGCAGGCGAGGCTACAATTCTGGATGGCACTGAAGCGAGGCATCTGGGATCCCTGTCACATGATCCAGTCATCGACCAGGAGATGATGAGAGAGGCTAGTCCTTGCAGTCTCTGGATACGGGTCCTAGGAAGTGTGGCAGAAAGATACTTGTGTGCAGATGATCTCTATATGCAGCAAACCCCATGGAAGACCATAGAACAAGGCATTCAACGCTTAAGAGAAATGGCAGTGGCAGAGATGGTTTTCTCAGATGATATAAACACTAGGAACCCAGACTTGGTATCATGTACATCTGTGATGTGGCGAAAACTTATACGACTCGGGCCATTAGAATACGCTTCTGCTTTAGCAGTAATGAAGCGGGAGGACATGGAGGAGACGGTGCTTGATATGGCAAAGAAGCTCCGAGCATATGCAGATGCTGTGCATGGCCCAACACATGCCAGGATCGCAGCTGTAGAAACACGTCTACAGAAACTGGAGGATAAGATAGATGAGAACCATAAGAAACTCAGGGAGGAGATTAGAGAGGACCTTCTCCAAATCTCAGCAGTGCAGATCAGAGGTTCTGGTAGCCAACGTAGACGCTCCCCGGCTAGGGAGAGAGGATACACTCCACGTGCTGAGCTGTGGTTCTTCCTGCGGGACTGTGGAGAAAATATGAACAGATGGGATGGAAAATCTACGGCTGCCCTGGCACAACGGGTGCGTGAATTGAAGGAAGTCAAGACTCAAAGAGGGAGTTCCACCAAAAGGGAAGCGGCTCCAGTTGCCCGTAGCCGAACTGCCAGGTATGATGACGATGACATGTCTGACCCCCTTGAAGGAACCTCTAAGACATATGCTCAAGGAAAGAAAGATAACCAGGCTTAGAGGGGCCCTGCCTCTAGCCAGGTAGAGGCTAGGGAAAACCGTGTATTTTGGACTGTGTGGATTCGTTGGCCTGGCACATCAGAACCACAAAAATACGAGGCCTTGGTTGATACTGGTGCGCAGTGCACATTACTTCCATCAAGACATGTGGGGGAAGAATCTGTTTCCATTGCTGGGGTGACAGGGGGTTCACAAGAGTTTACTTTGGTGGAGGCCGATGTGAGCCTGACTGGAAATGAGTGGAAGAGACACCCTATTGTGACTGGCCCAGAAGCTCCATGCATTTTGGGCATAGACTTCCTCCGAAATGGGTATTTCAAAGACCCAAAGGGATTTAGGTGGGCATTCGGGATAGCAGCTGTGGAGACAGAGGGTGTTAAGCAGTTGAATACCTTGCCTGGACTATCAGAGAACCCATCTGCTGTAGGTCTTCTGAAGGTGGAAGAGCAACAAGTGCCAATTGCCACTTCAATAGTGCATCGCCGACAGTATAGAACAACTCGAGATGCTGTGATCCCCATCCACAAGATGATCCGTGAGCTGGAGAGCCAAGGGGTGGTCAGCAAAACCCACTCACCCTTCAACAGCCCCATCTGGCCTGTGCGCAAGCCTGACGGAGAATGGAGATTGACTGTGGACTACCGTGCCTTGAACGAAGTGACTCCACCATTGAGCGCTGCTGTGCCGGACATGCTGGAACTCCAGTACGAGCTGGAGTCCAAGGCAGCAAAGTGGTACGCCACAATTGACATTGCTAATGCCTTTTTCTCCATTCCTCTGGCTGCAGAATGCAGGCCTCAGTTTGCTTTCACCTGGAGGGGCGTGCAGTACACCTGGAACCGACTGCCCCAGGGGTGGAAACACAGCCCCACCATCTGCCATGGACTGATCCAGGCTGCACTGGAAAAGGGTGAGGCTCCGGAACATCTACAGTACATCGATGACATCATTGTGTGGGGGAACACAGCAGCAGAAGTGTTTGAGAAGGGAAAGAAAATCATCCAGATCCTCCTGGGAGCTGGTTTCGCTATCAAGAAGAGTAAAGTTAAGGGACCAGCTCATGAGATCCAGTTCCTGGGAATAAAGTGGCAAGATGGACGGCGGCAGATTCCCACTGAGGTCATCAACAAGATTACAGCGATGTCCCCACCAACCAATAAGAAGGAGACGCAAGCTTTCCTAGGTGCTATAGGTTTCTGGAGGATGCATATTCCCGAGTATAGTCAGATTGTGAGCCCTCTCTACCTGGTCACCCGCAAAAAGAATGATTTCCACTGGGGCCCTGAGCAGCAGCAAGCTTTTGCCCAGATCAAGCAGGAGATCGCTCATGCAGTAGCCCTTGGCCCAGTCAGGACGGGACCAGATGTGAAGAACGTGCTCTACTCAGCAGCCGGGAACAATGGCCTGTCCTGGAGCCTTTGGCAGAAGGTGCCTGGGGAGACTCGGGGCCGACCACTGGGATTCTGGAGCCGAAGTTACAGAGGGTCTGAAGCCAATTACACCCCAACTGAGAAGGAAATCTTAGCAGCCTATGAAGGAGTTCAAGCCGCTTCGGAGGTGATTGGTACAGAGACGCAGCTCCTCCTGGCACCTCAACTGCCTGTGCTAGGGTGGATGTTCAAAGGGGAGGTTCCCTCCACCCATCATGCCACTGATGCCACATGGAGCAAGTGGATTGCTCTTATTACGCAGCGCGCCCGTATGGGTAAACTGAATCGCCCTGGGATTTTGGAAATAATTACCAATTGGCCTGAGGGTGAAAACTTTGGCCTCACAGATGAAGAACAAGAGCAAGTGACACGGGCTGAAGAGGCTCCACCATACAACCAATTGCCAGCAGAGGAGACGCATTATGCCCTTTTCACTGACGGTTCCTGTCGTATTGTAGGTATGAACCGGAAGTGGAAAGCAGCCGTGTGGAGCCTCACACGACAGGTTGCTGAGGCCACTGAAGGAGAGGGTGGATCAAGTCAACTTGCAGAACTCAAGGCTGTTCAATTGGCCTTGGATATTGCTGAAAGAGAAGGGTGGCCGAGGCTCTACCTCTATACCGATTCATGGATGGTAGCCAATGCTCTGTGGGGATGGCTGAGGAGGTGGAAAGAGGCTAATTGGCAGCGTGGAGGGAAACCAATTTGGGCTGCTAAGGAGTGGAAAGACATTGCTACCAGGGTAGAGAGACTACCTGTGAAAGTTCGCCATGTAGATGCCCACATCCCCAAGAGTAGAGCTAATGAGGAACATCGAAACAACGAGCAGGTAGATCGGGCAGCAAAAATAGAGGTCTCAAAGATTGATTTAGATTGGGAACACAAGGGAGAGTTGTTCCTAGCTCGATGGGCCCATGATGCCTCAGGTCACCAGGGCAGAGATGCCACCTATAAGTGGGCCCGAGACCGAGGGGTGGATCTAACCATGGACAGTATTTCTCAGGTTATCCATGACTGTGAGACGTGTGCTGCCATCAAGCAGGCCAAGCGGGTGAAGCCCCTATGGTATGGCGGGCGATGGTCCAAGTATAAGTATGGGGAAGCCTGGCAGATTGACTACATCACCCTTCCCCAAACCCGCCAAGGCAAGCGCTACGTGCTCACAATGGTGGAAGCCACCACGGGGTGGCTGGAGACCTACGCTGTGCCCCATGCTACTGCCCGAAACACCATCCTGGGCCTTGAAAAGCAAGTCCTGTGGAGGCATGGTACCCCCGAGAGAATTGAGTCAGACAACGGGACTCATTTCAAGAACAGCCTTATTAACACCTGGGCTAGGGAACATGGCATTGAGTGGGTGTACCATATTCCCTACCATGCACCCGCTGCAGGCAAAGTGGAGAGGCACAATGCATTGTTAAAAACCCAATTGAAAGCATTGGGTGGGGGATCTTTCAAGAATTGGGAGCAGCATTTGGCAAAGGCCACCTGGTTGGTCAACACCCGAGGCTCCACCAACCGAGCAGGCCCTGTGCAGGCTGACCCTCTGCATACAATAGATGGAGATAAAGTCCCAGTGGTGCATGCCAGAGGTCTGTTAGGGAAGACAGTGTGGATCAAGTCTGCCTCAAGTTCAGACAAACCCATTCGTGGGGTTGTCTTTGCTCAGGGACCAGGTTGCACATGGTGGATAATGCAGAAAGATGGAACAACACGATGTGTACCTCAGGGAGATCTGATTGTTGGGTGAGAATCATTTACAAACATCACTGTCTGCTGAATGTTATTGCCATTGTCTGTACATTAAACCACGCAGAATGAAATAGAAGGAAATGTGTAAGTGAGAGGGTATTGCTTGTATTTTTTTTTTTTTTTCTGTGGGGAGAATGGATGGAAGTTTTATGTGGAATATATATTGGTTCTGTCTGTAAGTCAACGATATGGGGATAAGGGGTGGAAGATGTCATGGGGTGACTGTGTATCCCCAATCGTCTGTTGGGTGCAGGGGGGAGGGCAAGCGCGGTTTGTTTTTCCCCAGGAAAACCCTGCTCATCGGAGTGACCTTGAAGCGGGGGAGCTGGAACACGGCAAGACAAAAGAAGCTCTGTTGTTTTTTGCCCCGGCAGTTAGTTAGTTTAGTGCTAGCGTAGTTAGACGCTGTAGAATAGCTGAAGCTTTTTGCTTTTTTTTTTCTTTTCTTTTTTTTGTCCTTTTTTCCTTCCTTTTTGCTTTTTTTGTCCTCTCCTCGGAACTGTTCCAACCTCTCCGGGCTAAGGACCTGGGGAAGCACCGGGGGCCTCCACAGGGGACTCACCCCACCAAGATCAGCCCTGCACATCTCCTTTTCTCCCAGCGTCAGCAGAGACGGAGTGGTGGAGCACAGTGACGACCCTCGAGGAGACTTTCTTTAAGTTTGTTATCCCTCCGTAAGCGGCACGAAGCTCTTGTCATCGGGTATTGTGCTGGGAGTGCTTTGCCTGTTTAATAAACAGGTTTTTTCCACTTCTCTCTGAGGAAATCTTTTTTCCCGAACCAGTTGGAGGAGGGGAGGGGGGCCCTGTGGGAGGGTTTCTCCCAAAATCTACCTAAAACCACCACAGGTGAGAACTGTCATTAGAGAAACCACGTCTTTTTATAAGCAGAAATATTTCCCTTGTGCAGAAGCAAAGTTGCTATTAGTATTTGAACTTTTTAATGATACTGTATATTGCTTATATTTATACATCATGCAAATGACATTGTCAAACAGTATTTCTTAACAGAAAATTGTCTGAAACTGAAGTCAGAAATTAATTGCATTATTGACTTTTTTTTTGGTAGCCTTTTACTGGAAGTTTGTAATCTGTAAAGTGCGCGTAACAATGCCTCCAGTGTAACATCTATGTACATTCCTTTTCCATTTGAGATTAGAGTGATATCATTAGTCTTATTTATTTAACTTGCTTTGTTTTTTCAATTCAGGTATAGCAAGACAATATACAGTAATGGCACAAAAGAAAGGAAGGGAACTCGAGATACAGTAAATCTCAGTTAAACTGATCCATCTTGAAGAATTCTAGAGAAAGAAACTTATGACTGTGTGATTAATGGTATAGTAAAGCAAGATATAAAAATGTATTTATAGTTTTACAGTTACTGGAAAGCTGAATTATTTCTTGAGGTTGAAAAGGAAAGAGTTATTGAGATCATGTGACCCAACTTCTTGCAATTATTATATATGTATTTCTTTGTTTACATCAAATGTAGAGAATTTTAAAAGATATAAACTGATGCAGAAAACATAGTGTATGAAAAACAAGTTTAACAAATTATGTCATTTTTTCTATTTTTTCTATTTTAAATAGAGACACTATGTCTGTATTGAAATAACTATGAATAAAGCTGTTTCCTTTTTAATCTGCTCTTTCTTATAAAATAACTTCATTTGCCAGCAATTAAATGAAGAAAATTAAGGAAAATTATTTTCCACAATAGAAATTGTTGTGATGTAGTATCAATTAAGCTCCTAGTACCACAAATACCTTGCATGACAAAGCACCAAAAAAACCCCACAAACAAACAAACAAACAAACAAACCCACAACCACATTGTCACCAGGTAATTGTGTTTGTTACTGGGAAAAGGGGGAGGAAAAGCAAATATATACATATACAAACCTCAGAGAGAACACTTTTAGTGTAAATTTTCTCATATGGAAGTCCTGTTTCAAATCAATGTGAAATTTTTTCATGGATTTCAAACACCCTTCATCCTGTTTTTAGGGAAGAATTAAACCTATTCTTGAGACATCTGACCAAAATACTACAATCATCAGAGAAAGCAATTGTTTATACACATTTCTGACTAGGAAGACAAAGAAAGAGAGTATGAATCTTCTGAACAGCTCAATTGGAATACAAGTTATTATTTTTTATATTTTTATTTTTTTTTCAAGGAAGTTGTTACTTTTCTATCTATCATTGCTGATTAGTAAACAGTATAGCTAAACTGATGATTTAGAAAATAACTAAACATATAATACAAAAGATTGTGTTTGCATCACCTTATGATTCTTTTGTGGAGGGCATAAAAACTGTACCACTGATGTAAGGAAAAGTTTATGTTCAGATCTGTGCCAAGAAACATTGTAGATGGCAACTACAGTGTATGTAATAAGAAATTTTAAGGATAAAATATGTAGAATGATTGGCAACTGTGGAATCTTTCAATACAGACAGTATGTGACAGGATTAAATATAATTTCCTCAAATAACAATAATATTCTCTTTCCTGCCGTTTTGGGTGTAAGCAGAGCACTCTGATAGTTCTATCTGTTTCGACACACTGCTGAAGAAAGGTAGCAGATGGCGCACCAGGGAATGTTACAAATCTGTCAATAGCAAAAATGCTACCTTCAAAGAAAGCTGTTTATATATCTTGCACCTCATAACACATTTATGTCATCAGTAGATAAACATGATTTTAATACAAACACAAATAGAAATATATAAATAAAAATGAAAGAAAAGGACTATTCAGTTGTAATCAATTCTTGCTTATTTCTGTACAGATTTTTTTTTTTTTTTTTAAATTTAGCCCTTCCCTATAGTCCAGAATTTTAACATTCTCAACAATAATGTGTTATTAGCAGGGGATATGCTTATATGTTCTCAGCAGCCTCTCTCTCTCTCTTTTTTTTTTTTTTTTTTTTAATGCAAGAAATTTCTAATGAGAATGGGAACTATGATTACTGCAATCTAAAATTCCAAACACCAGTGAAACAATGTATCATCAGATTTATATGAATAAAGAGTAAAATGGGTTGTCTTAGCAAATACAAATTGATTTAATATTGCCTTTAGGCAAATATATTCCTGGAGGAAAAGGATGAAAAGGAATGATTTTGGTACCTAAGAAATTAATCAGTGTTGCAAAAGGCAACTTTTGATCAATTTGAAAAATTGCAGAGGTACCCAGTAATATAAAAGAGATTCTGCATGACAAATGATTTGTCATTTAAACTATCTATTAATGCTGTACCTGTTAGTAGAACAAATCTCTTTGGTGATATTTTCTGAACTTGGAAAGGTGATGAAATATTTTGTTAGTGCACATCAATTCAACTAATTTTTGATGCAGTATTTGTACAGTATAATAAGATAAATTAATACTTGGTTACTTGTTTACAGAAGTATTTTCCAATTTTCAAAATTTCCACAAAGAAATTATACCAAAGAATTGTTAAAAACATACATTTCCATTCATTTTCATTATTGCTATTAAGACCAGCAGTCCTGTAATTATGCAGATAACACAAACTCTCAAATACTTCAGCACTTTATCGCTATTTGTATTATCTTGGGGGGTCTGGATTCAAGGAGATGTTAAAATTTTAATAAAGGAGTCATCTGTGCTCCTGTGATATAAAATGTTTCTAATCAAGTTGTGGTACTGAAGAGCTATTTTGTATGAATGCAATGATCAAGTTTGGTGGCCTTGTTATACAATTATTTTAATTACAATTTTTTTGTTAAGCAGTCTATTATCTATGTTATTATCTATGACTTCAGTTTAAGTTTTTTATAAGGTGAATTTTTCTATATCAACAGAGAAATTGTAATCCCTGTTTTAGTTGTCTGTCAGGCACCTTATTTTCATTCTGATCTATGCATTACTTTGGTCTCCTAGTGCTTAATTCAAAGGTGATTTCAGTCATTATATCCTACCTTGTGTTCGTTTGGTACTAATTGTGTAATTATTTCCCCCTGCACAAAATACAAACACATAAGACCTTTTGTCTTCATGTGAATCTAGTCCTATCACTAAACTTTTAGGTTCTGTAAAATAAGCATAATCTGAAATCTTGTCTGCATCTCATGTTAAGTTTTATTTTAAAACAAGCAACTTATGAAAAATACTGTGATTTTTTTTTCAACTTACTCTTATTTCAATTGAAATCATTAATTTTTTATTTTTTGACTTTGGCATAATTCTGCTTTAATTATCTGACATAACCCCAGCAACCTCATTTTTACCGAATATCATAATATCATCAAAATTCTAATGTTTCCACAATCCTATGAGCCATTAAAACAAAAACAAAACAAAACAAAACAAAACTACTGAAATGTAGATGCTAGAGTTCTGGTAGATATGTTAAGTGAATTAATCTGGCTACCTGGAATTTGCAATACTCAAGAGGTTAATTAAAGCACATTAGAATTTCTCAATATACTGCAAGTTGAATAGAAGGAATGCTAGATTAACACTGATAAAGCCTCATGAGCTGAGTTAGGTATTACCTTACAACCACTAATTACCTTACAACCATCTCTCCAAATTTTGTTGATTTCAATGAAAATTTTAGACAGTCAAGTTGCCTCATAATTCGGGAATGTACATTGAAGTGCTTAAAAATATACTTTAAAGCCTACTGCTATATTTCCATTTATGCCTAAACTGGAACTATAGAGTACCTAATGCCTGCAAAAGTTTCAGAACAAAACTTTCAAAATCATTTAAGAGATATATTAGCTTGATTTTGACCTTCAAATGCTATGTCCCTAAGGTGACAACTGTCATTAGAGAAACCACCTCATTTTTATAAGCATAAGAAATCCATTAACTATGTTTATTTTTCATATTTCTAAATCTGTTTTATATACATTCAACAAGGTTATCTACAGTTCACTTTGTATTAATTCCAGGATTAATAGTAAAGTGGTGAAACTTAATTTGCATCTACATTAACAGAATTATAATTCTTAATCTTAAAATAATCCAATTAATAATTATCTTGAGAACAATCAAATTTTATGCTATATCAGATTAAAATTGATATACATATGTAAAGACACATGATGGACCAAAATTTAATTCAAGAAAAAGGAAAATAGGTTAGAATGCAAACTGAATGGACTTGAGGGTAGTGAATACAAGAGCTTCAAATTTTAAATATTTTTGACTTACCTACCTTGAAGACATGCAAAAGATGAGAATGGTAGGCTTTGTAGCACACTTCCCTACATTTAGAGGATACAAAATATCCCTAAGCATGGCAGCAAAAGGAAAAAAACCTCTTTGCTATAGAACTTTAAATTTGTAGGTTTGTCTGTGAAAAGCCTATTAAAAAAATTGTGAATGAATCTGGATTCTGAAGAAATATATGCCTACCTCTAAATTTTTGAAATTTTCCATTTAAATTACCTTTGATTCTGGCATTATTACAACAGCTGGTAAGAAAAAAAGTTAGCAGAAATCAGATTACTAAACCACTACTCACAGGTTTAAGCTTAAATAAGTATCACCATATCACATCTGGACGCAGCAGTGTGAGATGTTTTACTTTTGAGTAGCTGAAAAAAACATGTACTTGTCAGTATCTCTGGAGGAATACATCAGGGTCATACAGCTTTTGTAAACTTAGCAAGCACAAATATGACAAGAAAGAAAAGGTGCTCGATAATGAATCCATAGTGAAAAGCACAGTGACCTGTGCCAAACCACAGTGTTAAAAATATTTCTCCCCTTTTTTGTATGTACTTTCCTTTTTACAGTCTGTGAGTTATATACTCAGACCAAATAACAAAGTATAAGTGTGCTGTACAAATATCTATATGTATCATTTAATAAGGAACTGATTCACTTAAATAAAAATTAAGAGATTCTTGCCTGACATAAAATATTATCTTATTTCAATTTGTCTTATTCAAGTGAACTCAAACCAAGAGAAGGAGTATCATGGACAGCAGAGATCCCCCTTTTAAGATGGGGGGGAAAACATCATGAGAATATCAAACATGATGCAAGGGAGGAAAAAAAAAGTCTGTTTCAGCTCCAATCGTTCTGGCAAAAAAGCTGTCAAATCTGATCACCTTGACCTCAATACTGAACATTATCAAGGACCCATATGTCAACAGTAACTCACAGCTAAATTGCTATTGTTTTAATTTTTTTTTTTTTAAGAATTGACAGCTTTGCATTTGTAGTGACAGTGATTCATGCTACATAAAAATCAAACATTATCACGAAGTCAGTCATTAATGAATGGAATTAATAAAGTGTCATTTTAAAGCAAAGACTGGCCTGTGTTACCAATCTTCTAAACACTCTCATCACACTGACATCTAAATCACTGATATAGATAAATATAAATATAGATGATTAGAGATAGAGATAGAGATGGAGATGGAGATGGAGATGGAGATGGAGATGGAGATATAGATAGAGATGACAGAGAAAGACTTAACTGCAACACAATTACTTGTGTCACTCTAGTGCTGAAATAGATGATTAAAAATTTGATCTATAAACCTAAGTATTGACTCATCAGGATAAAAAGACATCTTTTCATCAGAGATAATATTGCTACATAGTTTTCTGGTAATGTTTAGAAGACTCTTCTGTCAAATATACAAACATATTGAATTTTATAACAAAATAATTAGTATACAGCCAGTTTTGCTGCAATGCTCTCAAAGAAAAATAATCAGAAGAACATTCCCCAGGGTGATCAAAATATAAATTCCCCATAAACAGGCACATAAAAGGACAATAATCACATACAATCTTCACTTCTATTCTCACTAAGAGTAAGCTTTTTCCTTTAAATGACTGTTAAAGAGCATTAGCTGAGAATGTAACAACATTCATTTTCATTGAGTTTGCAGATGGCATCAAGTGACACAAAATAATTGCTACTTTCTGCTGCAGCTGAAAACCAGAGGGACCTGGACAAGATGGGGAAGGGATGGGCTTCCAGAAACATCATGAAATTCATCAAGAACAAATGCCTTTTCTTTCTCTGAGTATGACATGGTCTGGGACCACACCACCTAGGGGGCAGCTTGGTAGAGAGGGTTCTAAGGGGATGCTGCTTGACAGTAGGCTGGGCATGAGCCAGCAGTGTGGCCTGGAAGCAAAGAGGCCAAGAGCAACCAGGGCTGGACGAGCATGGTCGGGAGGTGGAGAGGAATGATTATTCCCCTCTCCTCATTGGTCATTAGGCTGTCAGTTTTGGACCCTCTGATCAATAAAGATTTTGGTTAATTGGAGTTTGTTTAGCAGGGAACCACTAAGCTAGCAGCAGAATGCAGCTAGTTCAAGCTGGAGAAGACCTGAATTTGAGAGAACCTAACAGTAACACACCTTGCAGAAGGCAAAATGGAGTGATCTCATCACAGTGGTGCATGGAAGGAAGATAAGATATAGTGACCATAAGTTTAAAGAATAGACATCTTCCCTGTATATAGGAGAAGCATTTTTCCTCATGAAGAGAATCAGGAACTAGAACAGGTGCTTCAGGAAGGTGCTGCAGCTCTATTATTGGGAGTTTTTGAGAACTGATTGAATAAAACCCTGGGCAACCTGGCCTGATGTCAAAACTGACCTGCTTTGAGCAAGAGGTAGGAGTGGAGCCCTTCTTAGAAGGAGGTTCCTTCTAAGTTGAATGATCAGGGAAGGTCATGTTTCTCTGTGTGACATCAGAAAACTACAGAGAGGCTAAAGACTGATTCTATGATAAAAGAAAATGAAAAAAATTCCAGAGAAACCCAAATGACTTAAAGGACTTTGATGAAATTTATTTTAATTCCATTCTATTAGAAGTGAGATTAGATCAATGCCAATTACTATAGAAATAATGAGACCTCATATCTGCAATCTAAAAAATGTCATTATGAATTTATAATAGGAACAGTTCTTTCTATCAATTGTACTATTCTCTTCAGCAAAAAAAAAAAAAAAAAAAATACAGACTAAGTGCTCCCTTTATTTTATGTCCTTTATTTTTTAAACTTCTTAGTGGCTCTTGCTGACTTTTGACAACAGCAAATGAAATGTTATGAGTTTTACAACAATTCTCTTTAAAAGGGAATGTTGTGAGATGCTATCTTTTATCATTCTGTAGTGTTTTCTTGGTGTAAGGAGAAGTAAAAGTGAGACGTGCCTTTCTAATTTTATTTTATAATTTTCAGCATAAAAGCTAATTAAAACTCTAAAAAGAGGCTGCAGTTATATGTGCATGTAAATACATACTTACATACAGTGTATGCAACTAAAATTTATCCTTATGGAAAATCACAGCAGTCATGTACTCTTAATATTTTTCATGGTTCTGTGTGCTGCAGAAACGTGTGTGTAAATACAAATATACACACGCAGACATCAACAGTCCCATATTTCCACTTATTCAATCTATTTATAGAAAACAATATCACCAAGTTAGGGCAAATTAACTAACATTTAATGCTGTATTCCACACTCTGTATTTAACAGTAGTAATGTAAACATTTTTTTGTTTCCTATCATGCAATTGTGGTGGTGTGAGAATTGTTTTTATTAAGTTATTAAGTTATTTTTGTGGGATTTTTAAGTTATTTTTATAATGGTTACTGTATACCCCTGTGTTCTGCATTGGTTGTTTTGTCTACTGTAAAACCAGACGTTTTCTGTCATTCATCCCTTCCCTGCACCTGTTGCTGTCAATCCCGCCCCCCCCACCCCGTGGTCGCCCTGTCTGTCACTCGGAGACCCTTCCCTGGCTTCCAGAAAACCCCGGGAGGGGTGTCGAGTGATAGGCTGGGGCCCGGGAGACCCCCTCCCATCATTTTGTGGTTGGTCCCCAGTTCTATGGTTCACACCCCCGGTTAACCCCCCGATTCCTGTGACTGGCTGACCGGTTGTCGCCACCCCCATTTCCACCCCCCCTTAAAAACTGCCGCGCGCCTGCCATCAGGGTCTCTCCTGGGCAGCAGGTGCAGCATGCAGAGCCCCGCGCTTCCTCTGCCTCAATAAACCTACGTTACATCCTGCTCGGGAGAGTCCGCCTTTCATTCAGCTGCCGGGGTCGCTTACGTCATCTACGCGCCAGTCGCTGGCGGTGGGATCCAAGTTCCCACAGGGAGGAAGCGGCGAGCTTGCCTGCCGCTCCGACCTTACCACGTTGCCACAGTGAGACCCTGAGCTAGCCTGTGGCCACGCGGGTCAGCGCGAACTGGACACTGTGACATGCAATGATATTATTTTCCTTTATTCATGTGCCCATGATGCAATGATTATGAAAAAAAAAAGATATTTTATAAAACTGTACTAGGATTAATCTTCATTAGCCTTCATTCATCAGTTGCAAATTTAAATGAATTGTAGAGAATTTACATAAGAATCTAGAGGTAGATATACTTATCTCTTTTGATAAAATTCAATCATTTTGAAATGCAGATGTAAAGTTTAGTAAAAAAAGTGGTGTTTGGTTGGTTTTTATTAATCCATATTATTATTAATTATATGGGATAAATATGCAATTACTAGTAATCATTACAGCAGAATTGTAATGTCTTTTAATTTATTAATTATATGCCTTTCAGGATAGTTCATCTAAAGTGCTGCAAATATTTACTAAGCCCCATTATCAAAAAATTATTTAAAACTCACAAAAGCAGCCTGTTTGTTTCTCAAAGGAAAACAGAGATGTGGAATAATATTTTCTCCATAAATGTCAAGTAGGGGAAAGAAATAAAAAAGGGAGTTTAAATGTTGTGTGTCATACATCTTTTAAAAATAGGGCTACCATATCCCATATGCTAATAAATGAAGTATAAAATTAACTTATAAATATTTTTCATAAGTATGCAACAAAAATTTAAACTGAAATTATTGTATATCCAAGAATTCCTTTGAAAATTCAGTATTTATCAATATACTAATAATGAACATATTATTAATAAAAGTGAATATTTATTTCACCTTTATCAATTGAAATAATAATTTCAGTTGAACAGCTGAAATCACCACAGGTGTAACAAATGTCTTTCCATTTATTGAATCCTTGCAGTACCTGAAATCTCCACTACTAATTTCCTTTCATTCTGATAACAGTCACTGGTTTCTCTGAAGTTCCAGTTTGAGATACTATTTACATCAAAGGAAAAATCCCAGAGAGATACTTACAGCTATGTGGCTTTAATTATATACACACTTGTAAAGAATATGAATTAACATTCAGTTTTGCTGTACTTCTATGACATTCTGATATTTAAGAAATATAATAATCAATAGGATAATTTATAGTTGATTGAATTATGGATAAAATTTCCAAGTAATTCTTAAACTGAGGTTGAAAAGAACAAAATAAATATTATTTTCTCTCTCTTTCTTTTTTTTTTTTTTTTAACTTTATCTAATTGTATTAAACTAAATCTTTAGAGTACTTTTAGTAACATTCTCAATATTTGCATTGGCATTAAGAAATGCAATCAGTATCTGCACTGAATCTTTAGAAAAATATTTATAGATTTCAGAGAACTCTATCTGGGCATAATTTTTGGATTCAGAATTGTGCAGCTTTGTAGTAGCTGTGAATGTCAAATATGACAGCTGTCATAGAACTTCCAGATCACACAGGTGCAAAATATGCCATAAACAGGTTTGAATGCTCAGTATAAGCTTGAGAAAGTAGAATTTAGACTATGCCTTTGTGGCATAGTTTAGAAAACTTGTCAGATTTACTATTAACTAAATTGGGTTGAAATTCAGGTCAGTTCAAAAAATAAAGTCTTTCCTAACCCCTGTTTTCAAATTTTATGATTATGAATCATTTCAATATATGAAGGTATTAGGATTTTTTTGAAAAATTATAAATAGCTAGGCATTTTACCCTATGATAAACTATTGTAAGTTTAGAGTTCTTTCAGCAAGATTAAAAAAAAAGACTACTAGTAACCTTCACCTCATTCTGTCCACAGGATGTCATGATTGCAAAGCGGGGACTAATTGATCTAGCCTGTATATGAGACAAAGGATGTAGCATCCCAATAAATTCTCATATTTTGCTGATGTTTTGGAAATTTAGAAAATATCCTCCAGTAAAAGACCCCAAATCATACCTGCTCTGAGCAATTTAGCATAATTTGGCAAACACTTGAATATCAGGTGATTACATTGCTTTTCACTGAAATGAGAATGTATCTTCATTCAAAGTCTACTGAAGACTTTCTGTTTAGAAAACAAAAATGAAGTCACAGAAGAGCCTGTAGATTGGAGTTGAAGAATTTGCCTCCAAAATGAATGTTCTTCTAATTAAAAGCAGGAATCTGAAGTACATCAATGATGACTACCATCAGAAAATGGCTTCTTAGGATTACCCAAGATTTCAAAGTTTATATAAATAACTAACTAGAATATCTGAGCAGAACAAATTTGTCAGATGGACATGGACACATCTAGAATGCACATCTATCTTTCTGTCTACTTTTGTGGACTCCTGGATATTTCCCATTCTTTATTGCCTTCCTCCAAATGGGAATGTGAAAGATTTAATTTGAGCTTAGAAAGATCAATATTAGAATAAAAATATAATCAATAACATAAAATGGATTTGAAAGCACAAAACAACAACAAAAAAAATTAAAAAATTAAAAAAGTTAATACTGTTTTCTAAAGAGTCCATATCAGCCCTTCTTCTATCTACGCTTCTAAGCTGTTCAAGAAAGTATAATTTACATAAACTAAGAATAATTTTCTTATTTAACTGTTCAGTTCAATTACTCATTCTGACTGTGTTTTTAATGTGGGCTCATTGAAGAATTTCCTAAGAGAAAACTAACACAAATTACTATACTGAACCATAGTTCACTGATAAAACTTTAAAAACAAACAAACAAACAAACAAACTGAAACAAAAATAAAAAGCACAAAACTAGAAAAAAAGAAAATTAAGCTATTTAAAACCAAAGACAGATTACTCTCTTTGCCACCACATTTTCTGGGTCTGACACAGCACTTAATCGGATCTCTTGGGGAAATTCAATAGGTACCAGCATACACATGAGGGTACAGCCATCAGGATGGATTGTTGCTGTGTGATATTTGTTTTTCATATTGTATTTCACTTTTATATTAGCTTTTATATTATAATAGTTTGTTCTGTACTCCGCTGTTCTCCTGGAAAATGTTATATCCTGAAGTTTGTCCCTGCCCTTTCTTCCCTGTCAATCCTCCCACACTCCTCCCAGTCCCCTCCTACGGGCCCTGTCTGTCATTCAGCTGTTCCTCCCAGCTTCTGGAGAGTTCGGGTAAGGACATTGAATGATAGGGCAAGAGCCAAGGAGGTTCCTCTCTTTATGTTCCCATTTGTTTCTTGGAATGTCCCTCCAACCCTGTTCCACTCCCGTCTTATCCCTCACTGGGTGTTGGTTTGTCCCCTCCCTTAGCCCCTCCCCTGTATATAAGCCCAGACCATGAGGCCGGGCCAGGACTTTGCCTGAGCTGCGGTCTGAGGGAGAAATCCAAACAGGACAGGACAAAGACTGGAATAAAGACCTTGGACACGCCCTCAGATCAAGTCTGTCTCATTTCCTCCGCAATCGATGGGGGTCCCTCTCATGATAAGGGGAAAAGCCCCTCTGCTGCTCCCTGGGTTTTTAGGCTGCAAGGGGAGTCTTCCTGTCTTGTCGCAGTCTCGAGCTAGCCTGGGCAAAAAGGAGCGAGCAACTCCGAAAGAGACAAGCGACAATGGATAACGTTTCACTTTTTATGTGACTCACTCTGGTTCTGCAGAAGCATCTCTCATTATCTAATAGTAGTATCTGGGTAGTGACTACTCATCATCAAATTTCCAAAAGAATGTAACAAAATTTGATTCATTATATTTAAAATAACTATGTACATACAAGTCAACCCCCTGGATAATTCTGGAATGTCTTTAAGCTTCATTATTTTCTTGTGAAAAATTAACATTAAATTAACAGGTAGGATTTATTCCAAGAAAATTAATTTCATTATTATCTAATTAAAAGTAGCAACAAACCCATATTGTCTCCAGTATATTTATACAGTAGGAGATGTAGCAGAGTTACACATCAGGAGTTTCTAGATTTTGAGGAAAAACACAATTTTAATTTCGCCTAAATAAAAATAAAAGCTGAACTAAGATTAAATTTAAAAAGAATATAATAGAATATTGTACTTACTAATTTTACACAAAACATCTTTCCACTTAATGGAATGAATGCACTACAAAATCAGTCATGGACTTAATTTTTAAAAAGCTATGATCAAAGATTATGCAGCAAAAAAAAAAAAAGGTGAGATCTTCTCTGGATAAAATACACAAATATAAATTAACAGTAATAACTTTGTTTGTGATTTTTACTGATTTATGCTAAGCAGGTTATTCCAGCTGAAGGCCAGAACAGACATCTGGACTATCTGATTTAAAACAACTACACTAATCAGCATAAACAGAATATTAAATAATGCATTCTTGAAAGCAAAAGAGTGTATCTAAATCTCTCTTATGCAAAGGAGGAGCAGAATGTCACATCCCTTGCATGGGTTTCTTCTAAGTGTAATGAGGAAGCTATGGGTCACACCACCTGTGAGGCATCCTTTGTATAATGTGTGAATCCAGGAAGAAGAAAAATCCAGAGGTACCTGAAAGGGAGCCTGTGTATTTTCTGATATTTCAAAATAATGTAATCACATAAAAAACACTGCAATAATCTAGAATAGTATATAAGATTTATTAATAGTCTCTGAGCAACCTCAGGCTCTTCATGAGCTCACTGTTGTACCTGGAGTTGCTTCCACTTCAAAGGGAATATCAGAAGACCTGTAATTAGATGGGAAATTATTTTCAGGAAAAATAATTTAAAATGGCCCTATTCATTTTTTAAGAATTAAAAGAAAGTGTATGGTTGAGTTATTATGTTTTAAAAGTAATTTTATCAGTTCTTTCGTGATTGAATTCTATCCATTTATGACACTTAATTATCAGAGTTAGAAAGAGGACATCTTATCTGTAAAAGATACAGAAGGGTAATGAAAATATCCTTGTAATTATTCATACATAAATTTATTTTTATCCAGTCATGTTACAACCATGGTTGTAACATGATTGGATAAAAACATTTTAGTTATCCATTATACATTTTATATATATAATGTTGTAAATAACAAGGATGTTGACTTTGCTGTGTTTTGCCACTTTATTCAGAAAACACATGTCCATTGTAGAAGAGGTCAATCTTTTAAAAACAACACCATTTCTCTCCTTTGACTTTTTTCTTTAAGTCCTCTTAGGCCACACTACATATTCACAGCCCAAACCTATTTAGACTTCAACATATTATTTGAAAAGCACTACTTAAATCTGTGTCTGTTCTCAGTATTACTCAAATTACTTGAAGGCAAGACACACAGAAAATATTTCTGTAGGAAAATGAATATTTTGAAAGACATCACCATTCTTTGTTTTCCTCTCTAGTATTAACAATTAATGGTCACTTAGACCTACTTGTAAATATACATGAGCTTATTCTTGAACTACCACTGAATATTGTTGAAAACATCTGAAAAGTTTGCAATCACCTTTTTAGTCTCCAAGAAATTTTAATTCCACAAGAACAAGACAATTTGCCCAAAAAGCCAGAAAACTCACTTCAGTAAAGAATGTATTATTCCTTTCTCTGGCTTAGTTTTTGTAGTGATACTTTAGTTCACAGTACCTTGGATGGCTTGTAGTCAGCCATGCTATTGTGGGGAGTTTTATTCTTAATTTGCCTTTTGAGCAAACTATCTTAGCAGCAGCTTAGAAAAGAACACAACAGATATCTACTTGTTGTTTATGCAAAGTGTAGCCAAAGAAAATACTGGGAGAACTGTTTTCGATCAGAGTTGATAGCTCCCTAATGAGACCAGAGAAGAAATGAAGCTCATTAACTGAATCGCGAATAATCAGGGTTTGCATGTCTTGATAGTATACTAGCATTGCAAGGAGAAATGCTCTATCTCTTGCATTAGCCAGGTACTCCAGTTTATAAACTGAAACAGCAATTTTCTTGAGTTTCTTAGAAGTAGATTTGTTTTTCAGAAACTTACATTTTTCAGCTAACTTAAATCTTTGGCTTTAACCTGCCTTGTGGCATTATTTTTAGCTCAAAACTAGCACTTTAAATTTGCTGAGTGCCTAATAAAGTCCTAAAATGCAATGCAGATGGGCTAAACCTCACATTTTTTAATAATGTCAGACAATCATTCTGGCATAACAGCAACTATTCTCAATGCTGAGCCCATTCTCTCAGCTTAGCTTAATAGATACTGAGAAAAAGTAGGAATGTAGTCCATGGGATCATCTGTCCTTAAGATTAGTTTTGCTCAATATCAAATAGGATAAGCTTATGGCCAGGCTCATTAATTCTTTACAGGAATTAAATAAGACTACATAATTGTTGCCATAACCCTATTTTCTCCTCCTGAATGTCATTGTGTGTTCAACAGTCTATCTAGAAATGTAATGCTGCAATACTTTACCACAGGGTAAAAAATTTAGTCACCCCATAAGATGCATAGGAACCTGGCATAGTGAGAATAATATATAATTAACAAATTGTTATATCAGTGCAGTTTACTGTGATTATTTTTTTTTTCCCTGAGAAGAGTTCAAAGCAAAATAATTATTCTTATCTTTTGCTAGTTTTAGCTAGAACTTTGACCTTTCTGATTTTGTCATTCAGTGCTTGAGTAGTTTTTATACTACATTTTCTTGGCCACTCACCCCATTCCTTGTAAAAGTCCTTCATTTTTTGCATTTTAAATTATCAGGAAGCTACTTGCTTGAGCTTCCTTCATCTTCATCAAGACTTGGCAGGGTATTCTGCCTAGCAATTCTCTGAATAAGTTAAGTCTGTACTCCAGAAGTCCAGAGTTCTTATTCTCCAGATTACCTTCTCAGTCTTTGTGTTGATCTTGAACTCTGTCATCTTGCAATTGTTGTAGCTTGGCCATTTGTGGCCACATTTACAGTCATATCATCCCTATTTGTGACCAGAGTCAAATAGACAATTTTCCCTGCTCAACCTCTAGCATTTACATTATAGAATCATCACCTGTCACCGAGACACACAAAGCAATCACACGCAGACAAGAGATTTTCGCAGAGGTTCCTCTGATCCAGCTCCCAGCTGAAAGAGCGGAGAGAAGAGACCCCTTTGTTTATTCTTTTACTTTTATACATTTGTGGGTCTAGCAGAAGATTGGCTTTTTGGGTTTCCACCCCTCAGCCTCAGTGGCCAGACGAATTGTCAGTTACAATTGTTTTCAGGTTAGAAATATGCAAACAAAGGACAAAGAATGAAAAACAAAGGATTTGTTTATATTACTTCTGTGGGAAAGGTAGAAAAACTGCTCTAATATTCTACAGTAACTAAAAGATCTGACTCCATTTATGAAAATCAAAAGGCTAATAAAGAAACTCAGAAAAACCAGGGTAACAATCACCAATGCTTATCTAGAGCACCAAAGCTGCATTGCAGTTAACCTCACAGGAAAAGTATGTGACAACAAAATATCCCATGATAATTACATCCTTTGAGCATAAGCCTTTTGCTACTTATTTCTAGAAAGCTGCATGCACTACCTCCTCCTGCTCAGATGATCTGCTATGACCTCCCCAGTGTTTTTTTTCCCCCTTCTGATTATGATTAGGAGAGGTTCAAGAGACCATATCTCTGACTTCTGCATAGTGTTTAATTTTATTGCATAGTATTTAATTCTGCATAGTGAAGGACTGCTGAGATCCATTCTCTTTGTCTTTCCTATTGGGCTGCTTTTGGCTGTGATCGAGTTAATTTTCTTCATAGTAGCTAGAATGGGGCTGTGTTTTAGATTTGTGCAGAAAACAGTGCTGATAACACAGGGATGTTTTTATTATTGCTGATGCATGCTGACACAGAGTCAAGGCTTTTCTGCTCCATACTACAGTACACCAGGGAGGAGGCTGGGGGTGCACAAGGAATTGGAAGGAGACACAGCCAAGACAGCTGCCCCAAGGGATATCCCATACAGCATGGGCTTGTGCTCAGCCTATAAACCTGGGGAGAGAAGGAGAAAATGGGGGACATTTACAAGGATGGTATTTGTCTTCCAAAATACCCTTTCCACATGACAGAGCATTGTTTTCCTGAAGGTGGCTAAGCATTTTCCTGACAATGTGAAGTAGTGAATGAATAATTCCTTGTTTTGCTTTGCTTGTGAACATGGCTTTTACCTATTAAACTGACTTTATCATAAACCACAAATTTACCCCTTTTTACTCTTTTTACTCTCTCCTCAGTCCTACCAGTGGAGTGTGAGCAAGTATCCATATGGGACTTAGTTCTTCGGTGGGTTGAACTAAAACACCTATTTAAATATCACTGCTCCAAATACTTGTGTTGTCCCTCCAAGTCTCAATGACATCAGTCATGAATATCAGGACAACATGATTGCAATAATGACATTATCATCAATATTATATCCTACAGTGATGATTAGGTTCTTGTAGTGGTGCAAGAGTTGTTTTATTAAGTTATTAAGTTATCTTTGTAAGATTTATAAGTTATTTTTGTAATGGTTCAGTCCACTGTACCCCCTTGCGTTCTGTAATAGTTTCCCCCCTATGAGTTAGTTATTTAACCAGACAATTTATGTCAATCATTCCTCCCCTGCACCTGTCTCTGTCAATCCCCCCGCTCTCCTCTTGGTCGCCCTGTCTGTCACTTCGAGACCCTTCCCTGGATTCTGGAAAGATCCAAGAGAGGTGTCGAGTGATAGGCTGGTGCCTGGGGAATCCCCTCCTCCCCTCCTGTGATTTGTTAATGGTTCAGAAGTTGACACCCCTGTTACCACCCCCGTGTTCCCTGGTTGGCTGAACCGTTGTCACCACCCCTGGATCCTCCCCCATTTATAAGTGGCCACAAGGCTTTGATCTCTGCTGTCTCTGGGCAGCAGTGGTCTGAGGTGGAGCTCCTTGCCGGAGTCCCCTTAATAAACTACCTTCTACCTGCTCAAGAGAGTCGACCCTTTTTCCGTCGCCGCAGTCATTACACCATCAGGTCCACTCGCTGGTATGGGGAACCAAGAACCCACCGGGAGGTGGTTACTTGCCCTGCTGGTAACCCCGACCGATCCACACTGTCGCGGTGCAGAACTGAGCTAGCCTGTGGTCAACGCCTGCTAGGTGTGAGGGACACTGCGACAGGTTTTTCATTATAAAGGTACCATCATGGAAAAAATAAAGATAGTTGTGACATAGATGCATATTCAAGCACTTGGATACATCTGCTTTTTGTTTTATCTTGATCAAGAGGGCTGATGAAAACATTACTGGGGCCTCTGTACCCCTTCTCTCACCCACAAAGTCCTGACACAACTATGGTCATCTCGGGACCTTCTGTGGCTGCATCATTTGTGCGATGGCTGAGAAGCAAGGTGGAGTAGTCAGAAGCACATGAAACAGTGTCTTATGCAATGCTACATGTCCTGATGGAGATACCTTGCTGTTTCAAGTGCTGCTATAAATATCTGGCAAATTAATGTTTTTGTCCCGGACAAAAGGTAGTCAGCAATCACTAGCACCTTTCACTTCCTTTTCTGTGGACTGATCCTAACTTGAAGTTTGGCCCAGAATCTTCATGTCTGAATTTATTTTTTGTGCCGCCTTGTCAAGGCCATGGGTTTAAACACTTGTATTGGGAGATGAAGCCTCACTTCTACTGCCACAAATCTCAGGCTTCTAGTTTCCATGCATCAGGCAGTTTGTCTCCTCCTTTCCAGTTCAACAGTGACCATACCAAACTTCACATCTATGGTACTAGACTCTTGCCACTGCAGAGCCTTTGAGAATGTTTGGGGTTTTTTGTTTTGTGGGGGTTTTTTGTTTGTTTTGTTCTTGTTTTGTTTTGGGGTTTTTTTTTGGTTGGTTGGTTGGTTGGTTTTTTTGGTTTTTTTTTGTTTTGTTTTTTCTTGTTTATCATTCCTGATGCAATGAAAGCTGTTCCCTCTCATATCTCTCCCACACCTTCCACTGTGCCATATCTACCAGATCATACTTTCCTGAAGATGAAACACCCTCACCATATCAATCTTCAACAAGGAGTATGAAGCTCTTCCCGTATATCTAGATGGTGAAATCCATCCTCAGGAGTTATATCTAGATAGAGAGTGTTCCAATACTAAAACAGGTGATTGCAACAGCTGAGTATTTTCTTAAAAACAGTATGTCTGGGCCTCCAATATGCTCATTCTCTCCAGGAACCATAAAATTGTGGAAGTCAAATACAAGCCTCCTCACCTTCAAGTAAGTCAGGACCTAATGCTGTGAGGTTCTGGCCATGGCTCACTTATCCTATGAATGTTGGGTTTTCTGTACACAATTACCTCCCATGCCATGCCTTTTTCCCACCCACTCTAACAAATGCATATAAACAGTTCTGTAGCTTTCTTTTCAGTACCTTACAGAAGAAAAAAACTCAATATTCAACCTTCCCTTCAGATCTGAACAAATGCAGTATTTTAAAAACTGTAAATACTATATATGAAATGCAAAATTACATGTATAATTAGTAGTTTTCAAGATATAATATTGCATGCTTTTATTTGCTGTGGAAATAGGCTGTGGACATGAGCAAAGCAAAAACTGTTGAAAATTAAAAGGACAATCCCTGTTAAAAAATACCAAAGAGAATATATTCTGCATAAAGCTACCGAAACTCTTTCAGAACTACAGAATATTTTAAGTGTAATTTGAAGATCTGAACCACTATATTAAAACCGGAGTTTCCCTGCTCCAATGCAGCTGCAATAATGTGTTACCTCCCATCAAAGGATTAGTTTTTGTCCCAGTACATTATATAATAAAAAAAAAAAATTTAAAAAGCCCAAAGAGCTATTTCCTGGAGCAATGTCTCTCTGGTACACCTAGGAACAGGACTTCATTCTTCCGTTATGGGGGGGGGGGGGAGTATATAAAAGAAATGGGGAAAAATATTAAACATTACATTTCCATCAGGTAAATGCAGATAAGGTTAGAATGCTTCATCCAAATATCAGCTGAGAGTCCCTCAATAGCCTGAATTATTTTCTAGATCTAGATTTATTCGTTGGATTTTATCTTTTTTTTTTTTTTTTTGTCTTTGTGTGATTCCTAGAACCTAAGAGCATTTGTTATTCATACCAAAACTCATTAGCAAACAATTTTCTTCAACTTTAATAATGAACAGGTATAAAGAAAATAAGTATTAATTAACATGTACACTCATCAATTTTCACATTTTATTTGTGCTAGGAGTACATACTAATCTGTACTTTCATTGTCACTCATTAGATTTAAGATTGTATACTTTCTTTCTCAAATTGCCCAGAAAAAAGTATTCTAGATCAAAACCATGGGTTAGGTTTTGTGGGGATTTTTGGGACTTGTTTTTTTTTGTTTGGTTTGGGGTTTTGTTGTTTTTTGTTTGTTTGATTGTTTTTGTTATGGTTTTAGGTTTTTTATGGTTTAGTTTGGTTTTTGCTTGCTTGTTTGTTTGTTGTTAATAGGGTGCCAGTGAATGCTTTGCTTTTCAGCTAGTGAACCTTTTTTCACCAATTACTTTTTGGATATAGTTGTGTGGGGTTGCTTTTTTTTTGTGGGTTTTTTTGTTGTTGTTGTTTGTTTTGTTTTGTTTTGTTTTGTTTTGTTTTGTTTTGTTTTTTCCCCTCACCCCAGTTTTGATAAACTAAGTGATTCCTGTTTTCTAATTTAGTTTCCCATAGCATTCTTGATTTTTACTTGAGTCTGTCAAGTGATATTTCAGCACCTCTTAGAGTGCATTTCAATCAAGCTGGTTGTAATAACCTTTCCACACTAACTTGACTTTTTTTTCTAATTCAAGTTTGGAGTGAAAAATTATTGTCTTTAAAATAAAAACACTGCCTTGTCCTCTCAGGAAAATTTTATTAGTTCAGTCAGTGTATCAATATCATGGGTCAACTGTTCTTTGACAGGAAACTCTCCTTTATGGGTTGATCTTTTGGTTCATCTACTCTGAAGAAGTATTAGAATGATATGTCAATTAATCTGGAGCTAAATACATCCTAGAAATGGATTCAAGCAAAATGTTGAAAAAACACAACTTTTTATCAACTAGTTCAATTACAATTTTAAATATTTTAAATCATGCCAATATTATTTCTATTGTCTGAATATATACCTTATTAAAAGTCTTGTATTAGCTGGGTCCTAATTATGAGAGTATATACTGAAGAAACGCACATAAGAAAAATAATAAAATTAGTGTTGGGGTATGAGTATGTCTATGTGCATATTTTAGGATAGGTTATAAATAAGGAAGGTGATTTGTCTGCTGAGGATTAGAAGTTACATTATTAATTTCCCTGTGGTTTTTTCAGAGTTTTGTTTTTCTAATGCTAAAAATATTTTCTTTCTGATTCAATTTTTTTTTTTTTTTTTTAACCTTATTAATTCAACTTTTATCCCTCCTACATAAATCTAGTGAGGACTGGGAACTCATTACATCTGAATGTAAAACACAATTAAAAAAAAATTATGAACTTTATGTTGAAAATGGCTTGACAAATTTGCAACTGTTTCTTAGTATTATTTTAACTCAAAACCTAATAAAATCATTTAAGAAAACAAGCAAACAAACAAGCAAATAAAAGACTTGAAGACTCTTGAAGGCTGTTTTATTGTAAGAGAATCAGCTCTCACACTTCTTGATCTATTCAACACACAAAAAACCCAAAAAACAAAAACCCCACAAAAATTGAATTAAACAAAAACTCTTATTACAAGTTACCCCAAAATTTAAGTCAAACTTTGAACTCAGTCATGTAGTAAGCGTTTTGGAGAGAACTTCTATACTAAACGTAAAGGGGGGGGGGGGTGTTGTTTGTTTGTTTGTTTGTTTGGGGGGGCAGGGGATCGTGCAAAGCACAAGAGTCTGTCACTGAGATTCTTTATAGATATTCTAGGTGACCACACCTTCTTCCAGTGAGAGAGGTAATTTTTTGGATATATTCTAGTAAGAGCCAAGTGGTTTAACATGGACTTTAGAAACTTTCTGTATGCACACATGTTCAATAAGCATGAAATATTAAAGTATGCCTGTACTAGCTTAATCATTCAAGGACAATAGACAATATTTCATTGCCTAAGTAAAACAGATTTCATTGCTAAACAAGATTTCAAGGAACCAAACTTCATTTTAATCACAAAC